>NC_141070.1:29220416-29267916 GCF_041138505.1 Cibotium barometz | reverse complement strand
CAAAACCTTGACTTGATTAGTGCAAATTGAGAAGATGAAGCAATGATTAAATAACACTCTCGCATGTTTTTCTGCATTGGTCCAAGATTTATAAGATTAGGGTTGATTAGATCTTGATTAGTGAGCTTAACTCACTATTAGGCAGTGCAAAAAACAGAGTCTTTTAGAGTATCAATTTGGGATGGCTTCAAGATGAATAAGCTAAATAGATCTTAGGGGTTTGAAGAGCAATGTGTTGACTCTAGTTTGAACCCATTAACCAAGGCATTAAGCAAATAAGTGATGGAATAAAAACTTCATTACCCCAAATAGGTTTTTGAATATATAGAGTGTTTTAGAGCATCAATTTGGGATGCCTTCAAGATGAATAAGCTAAATAGCTCTTAGGGGCTTGAAGAACAACTCTCTCTCTCTCTCTCTCTCTCTCTCTATATATATATATATATATATATATATATGTAGTTGTTGTGTATATTTTATTGCTTCATTCATGTAAGTCAAACACAAAGATGGAGGTTAGAACTCCTCTATGCATAATAAGATATGATTGGTATGAGTGAAGGGATGTGCCTTAAACTAAGGTTAAATAACCATATTATTGTTATAATGTCCATGACGTGCATACCCTAATGGATAATGTGTGCAAGTGTTCGCTAACACCTGGCACACTGGGTGGGTCGGATTCCCAATCCGAAGATCAAACCCACAAGTATGATATATGTATGCCAAAAATGAAATACCATGAGGTATATGCAATACCATGCTATATCATACAATATAAATATGAAGAATCATGAATCAAGAATGATGTCCACACTCCAAGAGCATGGGACCATATAAAACTGCCACATAAGAATCTGCTCAAAACTCCAGCATCTGCGTATCATAGGCCAGAAATAGCCTATCACCATAAAGATATGTCAATGAAGAATCGCCAGCATCTGGTATATATAATAATGTCGATCCTCCAGCAACTGGGATATATGCCAAGAAAGGCATATCACCAAAATAATAAGTCAATGAAGCACATGGTGAAAGATTATCACCATAAAACCATGCCAAATAAGATCTAAGCATCTGCATCAGCAACTCATGGATGGTCGAATCATCCTCTAAAGAAATCATCAAATCTGAATAATCCACCAAAGGTACTAGATCAAGAGTATGATCCTCCACTAGAATATCATTTAGAGCATCATAATACTCTAACTCGGACACAACATCATAATAGATATCATCATCATCAAAAGAGTGATCATAATGTGACTATGATCCACATAAATATCCTCCTGAAGAACATGTGTTTCACCAATCAAGGTGAGAAGAAAAATCTACTCCTTCCTCCCTATGCACTGCATAGCACAAAGAGGGTCTTCAAGAAATATATGTGCTCCAAGCATGAGAATATCCTCATTAAAGAAAATGAACACATAGAACCATAAATGTATGATATATGCATGCCAATAGCATATGAAAATACATACTCTCTTGGTGCATGCAATATATAATCCATAAGCATATGCCTGAATAACTATCATATGAAAGAGCATAGAAAAATCTCCATGAATAATCGCACGCCTTGTTACCCATCATAGGCAACAAGCTGAATATATCTCTTGTGAATATATGTAAACACACTTTTGCATGGATAGGCAAATCAACCCCATCATGCCTCATACAACAATGGGATAAACCCTTTATCACATGGAAAAATCCTTTAAAATGGATCCCATCATGCATAATAGAAATATCATGAATATCATCATGGATCACCATAGCATCATCAAAAATAATATCATGAGAAACATCATTCATCATGATCATGATCAAGAGAAAGTAAAAACTGCATAGTTACTGCATCATCAACATGATCGGCATGAAGATCATTACCATGTGAATTTGGAGAATCATCAAATAAGATCATATCAATGTGATCATCACCATCATGAATAATAGGCTCAATTAATGGAATCTACATCTAGATCATGTGTAGTAGACTCAATGTGAGTGTCCAGACTCGCATGAAAAACTGGATCACCATAAATAGAGTGAAAGATACTCATCATATCTATATCAATATCAATACTAGCCAAAGCTAACTCCTTTGGATCATCATCAAGAATCTGGATGAGATCATCATCCACCATATCACTATGCATCACCTCATCATGTGTAAAAGTATCATCATAAACATGAGAAGAAATCTGGCCATCATCAACCATAGAATTGTCACCCTCCTTTGAAAAACCAAGGCCACTCCAATCATAAGGATGTCGGTAAGACACATGAACATAAGGATGTCGGTAAGACACATGAACATAAGAAGCTGTCGTATGTTGAGTATGGAAAGCTAACATCAAAGACACAGGCACCTCAGGTATCACGAAAAACCACACCTTTGGACTATGAGGTGATATGCAATTAGAATCACTATCCGACACCAAAGCTTCCTCTTCCATGGATTTCTCTTCCAACTCGAGAGCTTTGTGTAGTCAACCCCATCACTAATAGAGTATGTGTACTCTAGTGAATCATCATCATCCTGACCATCAGCCAAACGCTTGAAAATATCTCATGTGAAGCTAGGGACATTCGAGAACTCCTCCTGGCATTTCTAGCCTTCTTGGTTCTCCCATGCACTCTCAACTCCCACCATATCCATCCCAATATCCTGGCTATCAAGGTCAACATACTCTCATTAGAATCTGACTTTGAATCACTCTCATAGGTCTTCTCTACTCCTCTACGGCTGATTGCAATATTTATATCCTCTTCAAACTCGAACAAGACTTATGTCTACCCTCTCATGATAATCATATGCATCATCTAAAGTATCTAAAAAATCACATAGTTTGCTCTTAGCTTTCTCCAAATTTTTAGATGATTTTGCTTTATGGAAAGATTTAATGATCCCATATAACTCCTTTGAGAAATCTACCATGCAATAATATTTGCATTGATCTCCCTTTTGACAAGGTGCACTAAAAAATGGGCACTTAGATGCTTTATGATCCCCCCAAAATTTACACTTCTTTTTCTCTTCTTCTCCCCCATTACGACAATGAGGAGTATAGGCCCTCACGAATGATGCACCACGTCGACGACACGAGACCAAGCTCGTACACCGCAAGGAGAGCTCAGTGTGCTATATCGAGGTCCATGCAATGCACAAAACCGGGCTGCCCATATAACTCAATATCAAATATGGAGGTAAGAAAAGAGACATGATAGCAAACATTGTTATTCAATCATTTCTCCTCTCCCCAATTTTGGAAATAAGTAATGATTATTATGTTAATTATGAATAGCAAAAAAGAACCTTTGATTCTTGGACTTGTGGGACTCGCATGCCAATTAGAACCTCAGAACCTTAATAGATATAGCATCACCTTAGCAACTTCTAGTTTGAGTTCCAATCTTATGTACAACAACTTAGAGCCCTGACATCATTGGAACCCTTGGACGTTTGAGTTGGGGGAACCACGTCAGTAGAGCAGGCAACAAAAAGCCTTGTCGAATTTCATTCCACACCAACGTACATTTGACTGCTCTGCTGGGAGATGTTCCCGAATCGGCCATCCACTTCCAAGGCAGTAACGTTGGAAGTGGAAGTGGAAGAAGATGAAAGAGTGCGTTCCGACTACTTGCCTTCTAACTCTCACTATTGTAGCCGGCTACACTGGGACTTTAGATCTACATCACTTATGCCCGGTAGTTGAAGGTCTATAACATGGAGTCCCGCATAGACATCCTGCCACCACGTGAATGAACAACTATTGTGGAGGTGTCAGACTCACACCACCATCCACCGTCGGCTGTCAATAGTGTTGGCGTAGGTTAACGTCGATTTCTACTTCAGACTTCGGACTCACGTCACTAACGTCATCACAGCGCCCAGCTGTCGTGTCGGAATCCAGATGATGTTAGATGACATAAGAGAACCGGATGACATTAGAATCTAGATGACTTCAAAGAGCTGGATGTGAATGTGTTGGAATCTAGATTTATTAGATCGGCCTCTGGATTTAGATTCTTTGGACTGCCGGATCGCTCTTATGCTCCAACGACCATAATTTCATAAAAAAACTTGGGCTCCTTCTCAAGATCTTTGCCAGAATGCCTATCAATCTTGGTGAGGATCTCAGCAAATGTCACACACAGCAAAACGACCCAAGTACAGAAGGGCTTGATGGTCTACAAAGAAAACAAATTTATTCAATCAAAATATTTACCAATGTGATTATCCTTCTAGATACACATGCTTTGGTTTTAATAAAATTATATTTCCAACATTATCCCTAAATTACATAAATATGTGACACCATACTTTTCTAACAATTAATTCCAAACTCTAGAGTCGGATCCAAACCCCATCAAGCTTATGATCTAACTAGATTGTGAAGGCAAGGGTACAATGCTGGAAGCTCTAATCTTAATAAAAATAGTAATGATTTAGGTCTCAAACTTCATCGACTTTAAAGCCTCAATGGATTAAATTAAGGGCCTTAAAGCATGGTCTTAAATGTTAAAGTGGTAATTTTATGGGCTGAAATAGCATTGATTAAAGATCCTGCAAAGACAATATAGTGAGGCTAAGAAAGGTCATGATTGTAAGGATTTTTTTATTACTGTGCCATGGAAAGCCTATTGACTATAAATCATGCTAGCATAGTACTGAACCTAGTAAAATCAAGAACATAGTCTTCTCAAGCACTTAAACCCAACTTTTTAAAAGTTCTTAACTTAATTCAATTAGAGATGTTTTCTTGAATCCTACTTCATAGGCTCTCTTTCTATTTTTCTTCCCTTATGTACTTTTTAGCATTGTTAAACCACTCCATTTGTTAACATGGTTTTGCCAGCTTGTCCCATTGTAAGGCACTTTGCCATCTTACCCATATGTAATGAAAGTATATTCCTTGAAAGATGTGCTAGAATATATGAAGTAACCTTTTTACCTTGAGCTTAATGCCAAATAGGGAGCTCATAAACTCTATGCACATATTTGATTAAGACTAGAACTAGTTCCAATTGATCTATTTAAAGTTTTGTTTGGCATAGTGTGAAAGCTAGTCATTTGTATATAAGTTAATTATTTTGACATTAGCCAATTCACATCGTAAGATCTATCTTCCCTTATCCTAGTGTAGCTGAGATTTGTTTTTTGGATGTATATTTATAGTGAGAGAATATGAGAATTTAATAAGATAAATATTTTTAATGAGAAACTCGGAAGCTTGAGAAATTGATAAATTTAAAATAAAATTTAATGTTAATAGCCAAGTTGCCATATGCAAAAATTAAGTTAGGGTTTTTCTATGTGCACATGTGCCTCCACATTGGGGTTAGAAAGAGAAAGAAAATATTAGAAATTCTCTAAAAGAAATTAAGAAATATTTTTAAGAAAAAAAATAATTATCCATAAAAATCTCCATCGGTGTCGATAGTGGGTGGGTTACCAATCACTAACTCGGAGAGATTTATTGGATAGACTTGATTCTCATATTTATGACCCATGAAATGTGATGGTTACTTACATGCAAAAGCATCCACCTTTCAAGCCATGATGCCATAGGACTTACTAACATTCAAGTGAGTTTATGTGAATAGAGTGCACATTTAATTAATTTGTAGGTTGAATGGGTAAAAGATTAAAAGTCTAAGGTTGACAGGTGATTGCAAAAACCTTCGGGATAATTTTTGGGAGAAAAATAATAATTATTGTGCAGTTAAGCATAGTGAACTAATCGATAATGCTAATGTGTTGGGGAGAACTGTCTCTATAGCCCATTTGAACACACCACCATTGATGAGGGAACTACCACCTAGCACCACAACCCAGCACAAACACGAAATGAAAGTACTAGTCCACTTAGCTAATGTCTCCTAATCTTTAGCTGAGTCAAGTGGATACCTGAACACGCTCCAAACTCTTTAGAATAACCTAGCTGACTACCCTAGCAGTCTTCCTAGGTCCGTCCTGACCCAATGACCCTCGTCTTCACTCCCAAGCCTTCAACTGACCTTAGCTGACTACCAATTGACCAAATACACCCTTAGCTAAGATAAATGACAAGTTTCGACTAAAAACTGAATCCATTAGTTGCTCTATTGACCCCAGTCTTAGAGATGCATCCGAGCTTCCTCAAAGTTCTTCCAATATCAGCTATCTTCAAAAACTTGCTTCCGAACTCTACTAAGCCTGTCAACACTCCCTTGTTGACCTCTTGCTAACTGGGAACTTACTCCCCTTGTTGACCTCCTACTAACTAGGAACTTACTCCCCTGTTGACCTCCTATTGATTGGGAACTTACTCACTTATCTGCTTCAGTTGACTCAGTCGTGAGTCAAATTTCAACCCTCGAGTGCCCACTGACACCTCCAATCCCTCAAACACTTCAAACCCCACCAAGACTCAACTCTCACAAAGTTGACAGTCTTCTAACTCTGGAATACCTTTCCCTTCAATTCTGTCTGATAGTTGACTGCCTGATAGTTAATTGACCTAACTCAAAATTTCTTATCTCCAACCCATAAAAACTAGATCTACCCTTGAATATCCTCTATTGACTCCTTCTGAGTCTCAAATGATCCTAGTTGACTCTCTTATGACCTAACATAGTCCTCAGCTAACACCTAGACCACTAGCAGTGCCCAACTTATCAGACTAACTTCTGAGTCCTCAGACCTCATAAGTGTTAAACAAGATAAAACCTATACTTCAACAACATCAACCACCATGACCTATCCTAACATCTAGATCACTAGCAATATACCGAATCTATTAGGCTGACTTTTGAGTGGTTTTGATTGTCCGCCCATACCTAACAAGTGTTAAATAAGATAAAACCTATACTTTAACAACATCAGTCGACCTATCTTGACACATACCTGATTCTAGCTACCTTTGTCAGAACCTACTGACTCAAACACTAGCTAACTGACATTGTTTTTGACTCAACACAAGTTAGCTCTTCACTCACAGTTGGTTCTTTTCAACAAAATCTATCAAAACAACATAGGTAAAATCCAAACATAAGAACTTGTACCTGAGCACTAGATCTCCTTCTTTGATACCTTTGTCTCCGATTTCTTAACTGACTGTAATGGTCCAAAACTTCCTCTCTAGCCAATTGCAACTCTTGAAGAGATAACAACCTCTCTTTATACTCATCTAAGCCCTTTTCTTGATGCTTTAGAAGAAATTATAAATTGGGAATCTCAACTTCAATAGGCATCATAGCCTCTTTTCTAAAAACAAGATGATAAGGTGAAAACTCAGTAGAGAGCTGTCCTGTAAGCCCATAGTGCTGAGGAAACATGCAAGTCCCATTGCTTGGAATGTTCCTTCATACACTTATTCAACATAGTGCAAAAATCTCCATTGAATCTTTCTACTAGCCCATTATAGTGTGGATAGTGAGGAGTGGAGTACTTATGTGTGATAGGTAATTTCTGCATGAGCTCTTGTATAACCTCTCCTCTAAATCCAGGCCCCCCTGATCTGTCAACAGCTGCCAAATCTAGCACATATGTCTTTAAATACAAATTTGGCCACCTCTTTAGTAGTTTTATTCTTCACACATCTAGCTTCAGCCCACCAAGTTAGATAGAATATAGGTCTTGCCCCTGGCAGTAGTGGGCAGAAGACCAATTGCATCAAATCCCCACTTTTCAAAATCCCCATATGATACAATACTCTTCCTTAACTCATAATGTAAAACCTTTCTACCCTGTATCTAACAGGGCTCATAGCTCCTGCACACCAGTGTACACATCTCTTCTTAGACTAGGCCATACATACCCAGATGTCAAAATCTTTCTCAATGTCAGATTTAGGGAAAAATTCCCCCCACATATACCCCATTCATGGTGGCATGAGGACATAATGGCAAAGATCTCCTCCCTGTTTGGAACTCTCCTCAAAATCAAGTCCTTGTCTTTCATATACAGTTGATCATTCAGAATAGTGTATTGTAAAGCTTTCCTTATAAAACCATATTTCTGCCTTTTGGATAGATCTATAGGTGCATGACCTGTGTGTAGAAAATATTCAATTTCCTCTAAATTATCTCTTCCAACATAGCTGGGATGCGCTACAGTGATAGCATGCACTTCCAAGTTCTTGCCCAACCCCCCTTTTACTAATGCATTGCAGTTTGATTTAACTTTCTCTTCACATGCTGAATCTGTACTTCCTAAAATCTATATAACATCCTCCTTATTTGAAAATTCCATTCCTTCAATTTAGGGTTTTTAGCTTTACAAATAGCTTGCAGCAGCAGCAGCTGACTAATGACCAACGAGCTATCTCCTTTGATAATAAGTCTTCTCATTCCCTTCTTGATATATTGTTAAAGCCCATACTCCAAGGTAGCATACTCAGCCTCATTGTTGGTCTGCACCTACGATTTAATCCCTTCTTTAAATATTTCTTTACCCTTTGGATCCAATAAAACTATTCCTCTAGTGGCCACTCTTGAGCTCCTCTTGAAATCCCCATCAAAGAACATAGTGAAAGCATCCAACAGCCCTGTTTCAAGGTCCTTCCATCTAGGTAGCTTCTTCTTTGCCATTGTTTCTTGCTTCAACACCACTGGATTCTGCCTATATGTCAAAATATCGGCCAATGTAGCCCTAGTGCTATCCTCCACCATGCAGGGACACCGAAATTACTTTAGTTCAATCAACCACTTGGATAGTCTCTTAGAAGGAATGTCAGACTGGATCAGATGAGAAAGCAGAGAATAATGGGTCAGAATAGTAAAAGGTTTTTTCTTCTGGTCTTCTGGAGAAATCGAGATCTAAAAGTATCATGAATATTCATCACATACACTATATCTTTCATGTCCAGCCACACTATCTAGAATCTCATCTTGAAAAGGTAGTGGGTAATGATCTCTTTTGGTTACTACATTCAAAGGTTTAAAATCAACACATACCCTCCATTTACCATTCTTCTTTGGGGTGATTATTACTGGAGAAGCCCATTCAGAATTATTAATTGGGAATATGAACCCGCTTTCAACAATTTATGCACTTCCTCTCTCAATACCTGCTTTGTTGATGTAAAATTCCTAATGTTCTCAAGCTCTGTACAATTGGCTCAGCCTCTGGCTTCATCTCGATCTGATGCTGCACTACTGCAGATACTCCCCTAGTCTATGTGTAAGAAGAAATGAACAGGTTTGGAAATTTCTCCAACATACTTATATACTCCTGTCTCCTAGCCTTAGTTAGAACATTGGGCATAAGTTTTTGTAAAATTTCTTCTCCACACCTACTAGCGGTACTTTAACTTCAGACTTCAGCTCCTTCCCTTCTTCTGTACATAGCTGTACATACATACACATAAGGTCAGAATCAGTCTCCAGCAACTAGACCTCTTCTCCATCATCCTCTAAGCTGACCTCCTTTGTTTCTGAATCCTCTATAGAGATCATGCTTTCCTTATCTTCTTCTTCTGATGTACTACTTTTTGGAATCAACTCCCTTTCTTTAGCCATATCATATCTAACTTGTCTTCTCACAGGCTAGTCTAGCCCCAAAATTAGATGTCCTCTCCACCAGTCCTACCTTGCTCTCATGGTAATCAGCCACCACCACAACCTCCCAAGAATTAATGGATATGCTTCAGACTTTGCTGGCATCACATGCACATCTAATTCTTCTTCCAGTCCCAAAACATTTACCTGTAGCTTCTTTACAATTCCCAAACATCTGACTTTAGCACTATTTGCCATTTTTACCAGGGTAAAAAGTAAGGAGCATTTCCTATGGTCAAAGTAGAGATGGGTTGGCGAATCTTTCTTTGATAGAAGGTAGAGTATATAGAGAAAAGTGAGGTGTTTGCTCACTTTCAGAGATTTAAAGCCTTGGTCAAGAAGGAAAAATACATGCAAATAAAATGCCTAATATCAGATGGTGGGGGAGAATATTTCTCCAATGAGTTCAACAATTTTCTGAGAAAGGAGGGAATTAAGAGGCAGTTTTTATGTGCAGGTACACTCTGCCAACAGAATGGTGTTGCAAAAAGAAAAAATAGGCACAATTCACAAGTGGCACATGCCTTGATGTGGCTGAAAATAATATGCCACATTACTTTTAGGCAGAAGCGCAGTAGTAACTACTGTGTACATTATGAACAGGACACCCACTGCAGTTGTTTATGGTATGACTCTCCTGATGAATAGAAGTTTACAGGCATAAGGCCGGATGTGTCTCACTTGAAAGTATTTGGGTGTATTGCATATGTACATGTTCCTGATGAAGTGAGAACAAAGATGTATCCAAAGTCAGAGAAATACATCTTCATTGGTTATGCTATGGAGAAAAAAGGTTATAGATGCTATAACCTACCACTCGTGGGGGTGGTGAGAATAAAAGTTTATAGGCATAAGACCGGATGTGTCTCACTTGAAAGTATTTGGGTGTATTGCATATGTACATTGCATATGTACATTTTCTTGATGAAGTGAGAACAAAGTTTGATCCAAAGTTAGAGAAATACATCTTCATTGGTTATGCTATGGAGAAAAGTTATAGATGCTATAACCCTACCACTCGTGAGATGCGAGTAAGCAAAGATGTCTTCGATGAGATGAGTGCTGGTATGCACCAGTAATGAAGGCGACAGAAGACGCAGATGTAAGAAGTGCTGATGTTGCACCACATGTAGGAATCACAGGTGTTGAGTGGACTTGGGGAGTCCTCGAGCAGTGGATCCAATGTTAGCCCATGGTCAAGCAAGTTGAGGAATGATGTAGGTACACATGTATCACACGGAAAGGGAAGGAAAAGGTAAATCAACCTTTGTGCTTGATCTGTCAACAACAGGTCACTCACATGTGGATGGCGACTCTAGTGGCTTTGAGAAGAGCTTTAATGAGGAGCTTGCATTCTGTCTATGGTTACTCCTAGTGTAAGGAGAACTAGGGCTATTTTGAGGACACCTGGCAGTGATCCAGATGTACGCAGGTCTAAGAGGGTTAGATACCCTGTTGATGACAGGTTGAGATATTATGGATATACAGCCCATCATTATGCTTACATGGTAAAAGCAATACAAGAGGTTGAGCCCACTTGCTTTGAGCAGGGAATTGGAAATAAGAAATGGGAAGATGCCATGGATGAGGAGATGGTAGCATTGGATGCAAATGCAACATGGGAGTTAGTGCCTTTGCCTACTAAGGAAAAGAAGGCAGTTGGATGTAATTGGGTGTATAAAGTCAAGCACAATGCTGATGGTTCAATGAGCAGGTACAAGGCAAGATTGGTTGCCAAGGGCTATGCGCAGACTTATGGCATAGACTATGAGGAGACATTCAGCCCGGTTGCAAGAATGCCAACTGTGAGAGCTGTCATTGCTATGATTGTAGTGAAGGGTTGGCACATCCAGATTTTGTGTGTGCAGGTTACGCAAAGCCTCGTATGGCTTGAAGTAGGCACCCAGAGCATGGCCAAACAAGATCGGGGAGTATCTTGTTACCATTGGATTTCAAATATCCAATATAGATTTTTCACTATATGTGACAAAGACAGATAGAGGGATTATGCTATTAGTCATCTATGTGGATGACTTGATTATCACTGGTGATAGTGATGCAGACATACATGATGTTAGGATGCTTTTGAAGCAAAAATTTGAGATGAAAGATTTGGGTGAGCTACGGTATTTCTTGGGCATAGAGGTGGTGAGATCACCTCATGGCATTTTGCTATTGCAGAGGCAATGACTTGGACATGTTGTCCAAGTATGGTATGACAGGGTGTAAGAGCAGAACACAAAGCTTTCTGCACAGATACAGGTGAGCTTTTGGAGGACCCCACTACATACAAGCGCATAGTGGGTAGTTTGATCTACATGACCATTACAAGGCCAGACTTGAGCTATGCTATTGGAATTGTGAGTCAGTTTATGTAGGCCCCTAGGAAGCCACACTTGGATGCGGCCAGACAAATCCTCAGGTACATAAATTCCACAGTTGATTATGGACTTTTTTATAAGGCTGGTACAGAGATACAGTTGCATGTGTACATAGATGCTGATTGGGCTGGTAGTATTGCAGCAGACAGGAGATCTACCAGTGGTTTTATGTTCTCATTTGGGAGTGCTGCTATGAGTTGGAGCAGAAGTAGCCAACCATTGCCTTATCGAGTACAGAGGCAGAGTATAGGGGTGCTACTATGGCAGCTTGTGAGGTAGCTTGGTTTTAGAAGCTACTTGGTGACATGGGAGAGCCCATGGATAGGGAAATTGTTATATATTGTGACAACATGAGCAGCATATAGTTGGCCAGTAACCCAGTATATCATGCTAGAACGAAGCACATTGAGTTGCATTATCACTTTGTGAGGGAGAAGGTTCTAGCAGGAGATGTAGATCTAGTATATGTCAGCACACAGAGAATCAGGTGGCTGACATCTTCACGAAGGCATTAGGCATCGAGAAGCTCCATAGGTTTAGGAGCTTACTTGGAGTGCAATGTGTAGAGTTGAGCTCGAGGGGGAGTGTTGAGATATCAAGCTCAACTAGTGCTACGACGGACATTAATGACCCACCTGGGTGATAGCTTCCGCATCCACACCACTGGCATGGTTGGTGAGATTATGGGTAATATGCGGGCCGTGGGATGACAGGCTGTGTGATAGCCATTTTGGATTACTAGAGACTAGCATAGTTATAGTGCCAGCTCATTTACTAATCCATATAGTGTGTACTCTTATCTTTATGTTATGTTGGTTGAGTAGAGAAG
Organism: Cibotium barometz; assembly: GCF_041138505.1. Classification (NCBI taxonomy): domain Eukaryota; kingdom Viridiplantae; phylum Streptophyta; class Polypodiopsida; order Cyatheales; family Cibotiaceae; genus Cibotium; species Cibotium barometz. The sequence goes on along the minus strand of NC_141070.1, from coordinate 29,255,160 downwards.
AAGAATGTGTTTGCTTACTAGGGTCTGAAGCTCTCCCTCTCCCCCCACATTCTCTTTAGGTTAGCCTTAAAGGCTATAATGAAATTCTTATTGGTGCTTTGTCACTACTAGGATGTCAGCTACATAAAGAATGATAACAAGCAAATCTTGCTTATTCTTTTTCACATGTAAAATGCTTTAAGTAGGACTATTTTAAAATCCCTATCCAGTCACACATGCATGAATCTTCTAGTACCAACTGGGAGTTATTTGAAGCCATATAAAGCTTTATTAAGCTTGCATACCTTCTATTCTTGACCAAGTTGTGGGAAAATCTAGCTAGTTAACTCATATAAACTTCTTTTTGTTGCAAGTAACCATTCAATAATGTTGTTTTAATGTCCAATTGGTGCACTTTGCATTTGCCAAAGCAATAACAAATAGAATAGTGTGGTCATACAACAAGAAGTGGAAGAAAAGGGTTTATAATCAATCCCTTTCTGTTGGGCATAACCTTTTGCAATAGAGTGAAAGCATGATAAGGTGGTACACTTTGTACGAGTTGCATTGGTTGCTACCACACTTGAAGACAACCAATATTAGTGGATTTAATATCATCATAATATGTATTTAGCAATTTTTCTAGTGCCTTTTAGCTATAATAAATGTGAAACAAGATTTAAAAACCATGTTTTAATTCTCCAACTCTGCATAAAAGTGTTTCACAACAACTAGTTGTAAACAATTGTCCAAGACACAAGTTTTCAGTCCACCTTATCATACTTTCACCCAATAAGTTTTGCCTTGAATCTATCAATAGATCCACCTGCCTTTTTCTTGACTTTGAAAACCCATTAGTACCAATAGTTTTCTTGCTAAATGGTAGATCTCCCAAGTACCATTTTTTTAAATGGCATGAATTTCATCCTGCATGGCTTTCACCCAATTTGGATATTTTTGAGCCTCTTAAAAAGACTCAAGTTTACCTATATCATTTAGACAACTAAGAAATGCAAACTCAATAATATCTGCTGTCGAAGAAATGTTTCGAGCATCGGATATAGTTCTACTCAATAATATCTGCTGAAGAAGTGGTTCAAGCACCGGATATAGCTCTACTCAATAATATCTGCTGAAGAAGTGGTTCGAGCACCGGATATAGCTCTACTCAATAATATCTGCTGAAGAAGTGGTTCGAGCACTGGATATAGTTCTACTCTACAAAGGAGTATATAATTTTCTATCTTGCAAGGTGCTTCTAACCCATGGTTCTAATTTGCAAAGGAGTATACAATTTGCTATCCTACAAGGTGCTTAGTGACTCTAGGCGCATCACCCTAGATTCATTGATTGTGCTAATCTTTTAGCATTTATTACATCTTCCACAATAGCTCATCTTAAGTTGGTGTATTAACTCTTTGGGAATTCCCTCCTTGCATCAAACAAGGATAAGTAGGCAACAAAACAAGGATCACTAGACAAAATCTATTGAGAAATTAGTAGAAATCCATCAAACATGTGCATATAATTATCATAGGTATGCTTATTGAATTCCATCATTAGATAGATAGAATCCTCTACAAAAATAATATCCTTACTGATAATAATCTTCTCAGTGAGAGGATTATAGAGATGATGCATTTCACTGCCTTGTTCATCAAGCTTAGTTCTACTTTGTGTTGTCACATGTGCATATGCCAAACACCCAAAAACATGCATGCGTTCAACCTTAGGTTTTTGATTGAAGTAAGTCTCATAAAAGGAGTAACAGTTTTCAAAGCTTTAGTGGGCACCTACAGTACATAGGTAGTACAAAGAACTACTTCCATCCAAAACTTGTGTGGAAGCTATTGTTGTGTTGATCTTTACCATGCATCTAACCATCTCCATGAGAATCACATTGCATCTCTTAGCAACACCATTTTGCTATGGTATATAAGGAGTTGTACGCTAATGCTTAATGCCTTTGTGCCAAAAATCTTTGAATGCATTGGACATATATTCTCCCTCTGTTTGAATGGAGAGTTTGAACTATAGCAACAAAGTGTTAAAAATGAGAATGCCTTTTTGTGCCAAAATCTTTGAATGCATTGGACATATATTCTCCCTCTCTATCTGAATGAAGAGTTTGAAACATTGCAATGAAGTGCTGAAAATGAGAAAATACCTCTGATTTTTCCTTCATAGAGTAAGACCGACTGTACTTGCTATAATAATCAAAATGAATGGCAGTACGATTAAAGGTCACTACATCTATTGGAAAAGCAAACAATTGCACTATCCATAACTGCTCAGTCAAGCAATTGTTGGAGAAGAGGGCGATGATTGGTGAACCTACAGATGATTGAACCATAGATAAACGATTGGATAAGTCATGGATTGTTTAGGTGCGAACGATTATAAAAGCTAGACAATTGAGCTATCCATGAATAGTGAATTAGATGATTAGATAGTCTAGAGCAATTGTTGGTTTTAAACTCGAGCGATTGGACTATTGAGTGATTGGAAAATGATAAATATTTATAGATTTATCTACCATGTGTTGCACTGTGGTGATTATAAAAGCTAGACGATTGAGCTATCCACGAATAGAGAATCAAAAGATTGGATAGTATAGTGTGATCATCGATTGCAAACTCGAGCGATTAGACTATTGAGCCATTGGAAAATCGTAAATGCAAGTTTTATCCACCACATGTGTTACACTATGGTGAAGTGGTAAAAATTGATAGAATTAGATGTCAATGAACCCATCGATTGATTAACGGACTGCAATGTTAACAAAAATTAGGAAGTTGAGAGCTACCACTTGAGTTGTTGTGCTTGATTAAACTGTAGCCAAATTACATGATTAGACTATAGCCCTTGATGACTATAAGCTATTGTCCATTGCAGTTTCCAGTTGCACTTTGTTGAACTCCATATACACAAAGAAGAAGACTTTAAGCGCACCACTTGTAATGAGAAAGTTGAAGCTTGTATCCAACAAGCTATTAAAGCTTCAACTAGTTAAAACCCACACTATAGCAGAAAGGAAGCTATGAAAATCTTAAATAAATAAGCTATGAAAGCTCGACTATAGTTAAAAAAAACCAGAAAGCAAGCTATGGGAAAGCCTTGCTTTGCTACCGTTGATAGCTTTGAATGGAAGAAAACACTCACTCACTCAATGTTCATTAATCAAAGAGAACATAAGGCAGAGAGAGTGTAGAAGGCTAGTTCACTAGGAGCAAGAGCTCAATGAAGTACAAAAAATGAGCAACAACCCTAAACTGAGGATGAGATTACTCATATACTACCTAACCCTAAGTTGTCTGTTTACACACATGGATGGCTATAGGGAAAAACCTAGTGGGACAAAAGCACCCATGGAATAAGTGCATACTACCACATATCTATGGCAGAAATATGATATATGCATAGAGATTAAATGAATTATATGTTATTCTTTTTAGAAATGACTACTTTTCAAAGAAGTGCATGTGTGAAATTATCTTAAGTGGTGTGTGTGAGTAAAGTGGTAATTTTCAATTATGGGTGCGTGAGTTTACACCGGATCCATAGGTCTAGTGGTGGTGAACTTATTTTAAGTGGTGTGTGTGAGTAAAATTTTTAACGTAGCTTAAGTGGTGTGTGTGTGAGTAAAGTGGCCCATTTTTAATTCTGGGTGCGTGAGTTCACACCACCTCTATAGGTCTAGTGGAGGGTGAAAGTTTAGACCCATGGATTGGATGGGGCTAGGCTGAGCTCATGGATATAGTCAAATTAGAAAAAGGATCAAACATTGAAAAAAGCAAACAACGATTGGGTGGACCTGAGTTGTGAGTACTTTCTAAAATGAAAGAGATGTGTTTTAGAACAAGAAAGACCTCAGATGACTAGTTTAATTTAGTAATCATAAACAAGGATAGAAGAATTACCTTCATAATCAAGGAACCATGACATCTTATTGAGCCTCAATGTGATCTACTTGTGAGAATTATAAACAAGGATATAAGAATTGCCTTTATAATCAAGGAGTTAGGACATCTTGTTGAGCCTTAGGGGGGCACTCTATGTAACTTGATTGTGAGAATCATGAAGAGAAAACACATTTCCTATGTAAGGATTGTTCTAGTCAGACTAAGAGGAGCTCACAAAATAGCCAAGCATTAGGACATTGTGATATGAGGCCCCAAGTGAGTCACTCTACCCTTAGTGTGATTGCATTGCCATAGATAGAGGGGTAGGGGTCTCTTAGTTGGTATCAGAGTTGAACCAGGTTTAGATGTGAGCTTACAATATTCGACGTGATTCTATCGTATGATAAAATCATGTCTTAGTATGATTCCACTACCATAGATAGAGGGGCCCATAATCGAGCCAGGATTAGATGTGAGCTTATAATATTAGACATGATTCATCGTATGATGAATAGCCTTGAATTGAAACCTACAGATTGAGCAGTGATGGTGAGACCTTACTTATCGTCGCTAGTCCCTGAGTTATCTTCAACAGATGACATGATAGCTTCTTCACCTTCGAGCATCTTCTCTTCTTTCCTCAGCTTGCTGTGTGCAGATTAAGTCACCCTAGCCTGACACTTTGAGAGTCGTTACTTTTGGTCACTGTGTGAAGATTGAGTTACGCTAAATATAGGTAGTACTCAGTACTTTTGAGGCAATGGATCATACTATCCTATAGCTAGGATGAGAGGTTGGTGGAGAACATTGCCTTACAATGATCCTTTATTCGATTGGATATTGTGAGAGGGATAGTTCTCTACTAGAGAGCGATATCTTAGAGTCCATATGTTGATGTATAGGACTCTTAGAAGTTATATTCCTCGACATAGGATCTCGAGCTTCTAATTGAGTTTACTATGGCATGAATTTGCATGTATATCGACAAGCAAGGCTTGGTTGTTGATGACCTCTTTTGATGTACTCAAATAATGTTTTTGGAATAAAACATATAGTACTTTGCCTTTTTTTTAATCTTGTCTTTATTAAGTAATTTTGTGTAAAATAAAAAATGCAATATATGGTCTAGAACTTGTATTCTTCCCTAGAAAGATGAGCAATCCGAGTTGTATTTGAGCATTTAGCCAATGATAGAGTGATGGTCATGACTTTCTATCTGAATTACAAAGAATATTACTTTTGGTAGCCTTATCAGGTGTGCTATTTATGTGGCATCACTAGTGGGAGGAGGATGAAGAAAAGTTTATTGTGTGATGACATATACTATCTTCCACACCATGCCTCAAATCTGTCCTTATTAGCAATGATTATGGAAAGTTTAGATTTTACAAAAGGACTATATGGTTCATGGAAAAAGTTGGTTTTACCTTGGATGAGTATTTAACCAGGCTTAATCATCTTAGTTTATACCTTCCTCTCTACATCTTCCTCATAGAAGTTTGTAATTATGGCTAATATTATCATTTTTAGCTTTTTGGGTCCCAAGATTGAAATCTTTCCTTGACAATGTAATAAAAATCTTGAGAAAAGCACAAAATATTGTACCAAAATGGAGGCATTAAATGATGATGTCAAGGAGGAACTCCATAGGTATTAGCTAGGTGCATTTTGAGGTGAGGGTAGCAATCTTTAAGAGGCAATTTTGAACTAAATAGATTCCATGGCTGAGTACTTTAACATCAGGTGGTATAATGATAGAAGAAAGATGGCTCTTGCCAAGATGAAGATTACTCTTGTTGCTCAAAATAATTTGAGGACCCACATTGAATCTAACCATCTAAATCAAGACCAACTCAAATGGGAAGACATGAAGGCTTACCTCCGTCAAATGTTTATCCCCTTGTATTTCAAGAGGAGAAGATGAATGAACTCCTAGAGTTATCTCAGGTAGCCAAACCTATTAAGGCCTTGTTTGATATGCTCCTATGATGGATGACGAGACCTTTATCGATCAATGTTTTAGAAGATTGGATCATAGGAGCATATTAAACAAGTCCCCAAAAGGTTTGCCTACATCCCCTAGATAAATTGGTAAAGAATATTGGATCCTCCCCTACATAGATAGGTAAAGAATGCTAAACCCATTTCTTTAGCTAAATAATGGGTAAGCTTTTCCTAACGATACAACCCAACAAAAACCTTTATTAACCCCTTCCTCAACTCCTCCTTTGAACATAGCTCCATCAAGTTCCAGTTTACCAAAGCCACAGAAGATAAATTGGGATAAGATCGGAGCCAACAAGTCTTAGAAGCTAGTGGACCTCCACCTTAGAACTTGACAAATAAGACAAGGCAAGTTCTAGCCTAATCAGTAGCCTCTACTAATGTTATTACAATAGCTAACCATGAGGAAGAAAAAAGAGGAAGAATCCATGCCACTATTGAGCACCACGGTCAGATATCCGCGACATTTTTCAATAATCCAAACCCCAGTCAATATTTAAGGTAAAGGTTTTAAGATTTTGGTTGATTCAAGAAGTACTCATTTGTTCATTTCACCTAGGTACTTGCATGAATTTGTAATTGACTAGAAATAGGGTAAACCATACAAGTGGAAAGGTTCTTTTCATGTGCAATGAGACTGATGTAATTCAATTCTCCTTGGATGGAACCTTGAGTGAATTTATGTTTATGATTTTACCGTTAGGCATATACGATGGGGGTCTTAGGATGGACTAGCTCACACAAAATCAGGTTTGACATCCATTATCACAAGGGGACTATTTCCTTCATGGATCATGTGGGAACAAGGTGCAAGGGATTGGATTGTCTAGAGCTCCTACCTTGCAACTTGTAAAGGCATCTAAGTTATTGAAGGGACTCAAGAAGAAACATGCAATTTATATTATTAAGCTTAACCCTACAAGCAAAGAGTCATATACGAAGGGATTCAGGAAGAAACATACAATTTATATTGTTAAGCTCAACCTTGCAAGTAGAGAGTCAAATATGAAGGAGCCTAAATGGTTAAGTGAGTATGCTAATATATTTCCTAAAGATTTAACTAAGATTATCCTAACTTGTGAGGTTGATTATGAGATCGAGTTGATACTTGGAGCTTAGTCAATTGCAAAAGGAGCTTATAAAGATGGCCATTCTAGAAGCAATTAAACTTAAGGAACAATTGAGGTAACTTTTGGAGCAATGTTTTGTTCGACTTAGTGTATCCCCATGGGATGCACTCGTTCTATTCTAGAAGAAAAAGGATGGGACTCTAGGATATGACTCTCACATTGATTATTGAGAGGTGGATAAACTCACCAACGATAAGAATTAAATATCTTACTTCTATAATATATGACCTATTAGAGTGATTACATGGAGGCTAGATATTTACAAATACAACCTTAAATCCAAGTTATTATCAGATCAGAATTAACGAGGAGCATGATATTCCTAACACAACTTTTAATACCTGATATTGACACTATAAGTTCACGATAATGCCATTTGGATTAACTAATGATCCTCCTACCTAATTAGAGCATCTGAATGATTTTATTTTAGTCTTCTTTGATAATATTCTGGTTTACTCCAAGAATGCTACTGATCATGAGAAGAATGTGTGCAAAGTCCTAAAAACCCTCAAAAAGTATAAACTTTTTACTCAGTAAGTGAAACTTCTTGAACCAGATTGAATATCTAGGGGTTATAGTGTCAAGAGATGGAATATCAACTGATCTCACAAATGTGTAAGTTGGTATTTATTGGCCAAGATCAAAGATGATAAATGAAGTTAGACAATTTCTAAGATTAATAGGGTGGTACTACTTGGATCTTTATTCCCTAATATACCAAGATTTCTTCTCCTTTGATGTCACTTCTAAGAGACTTCTAAAAAAGGACATTTTATTCTGATGGTCTACGATGTGTCAAAGTGCCTTTGATAAGCTAAAGGTTGCTTTAATGTGACAAATCTTGTACTGAAGTTACCAAACTTTGGGAAGCCCTTTGAGGTCATTATCAATTATAGTGTGGATTTGCTCTAATGGAGGAATCATAATGCAAGAAGGATGCCCCTTAGCTTATGAGTTTCAAAACTTCAAACCTCATTAAAGGAACTATACTATTCATGATCTTGAGTTGCTTGAAATAGTGTAAGCCTTGAAGCTTAAGTGACACTATCTTCTCAGGCAAAAGTTCACCTTGGTTACAGATAATAAGAGCTTAAAGTAGACTTTCACTTAGAATGATTTTAACATGAGGCAAAAAGATGGTGGATGTAAATGCTTTAAGAGTTTGATTTTGAAATCTCCGATGTGCTTAGTAGGAAGGCTTCATTACTTGTGGGTAATAATAATTTCAAATCCCTTACTCATCTTGCTCAAATCAAGGAGAAGACTAGATTAGATAAATTCTTTTCCCCTATTATTGCCTTGATTAAGCAAGAAAGTAAGACAACCCAAGAAGTAAATAAAGTTCAAGGATTCAGGTTAGAGGATGGTTTCTTGTACTTCGATAATCGCCTGTATGTTCGTGATATATGTACACACCCCTCTAGCATGAAGCTTGCACTGTAGTAATGATGAGTTGCCTTAGCATGAAGCTTGCGTGATGATGCATGTTTTCTAGTGGTGTTCATTGAACTATGATCTCCACATGGTCATGTTGCTGGGCCTTTTGGTAGCATTTCTCAGCCTGCCATGTGCAATGAAGCACAAGCAAAGCGCAAAACCACCAAATATGTGAAAGATTTTGTCTTCAAGACTTAAGCTCAGTAATACCATTAAATCACCAAATTAAGCAACATAAGCAATGTACGTAGGATTTTGGTGAATTGTGGACATAGTAAGGCGTCAAAATGATGTGAACAAAACATAGAAAATACAGATTAACGTGAATTCTCATGTGGATTAAGTATGAACAGTAGGAGTTGTGATGTTGCCTTGTTGTACCAACAGTCCCTTGGATTGCCCCATGCACACATACCAACACTAAAATTCTGCAATCTGTATAGTGATGTTGTCCTTTCTTGCATTAAAATGCAAGAACATGACCAAGATAATAGTCTTAATCGATATTGTTAACTGCCTTGCATCCACTATTTACTACCTTGAATTCAATAAGATTACTTTCAATGTAAGTGCATACCAAATCCTGCTTATACAATTAACTTCTTTCTTGTGAAGTCCCTTATTGATTTCTCTTGCACCACCAAGATATTACCTCAAGTGATGGAGAGTTGATGGAAATGCATCAAAGACATTGCTATCCACTGTGTGGGCTTGCAAACAATGTTTTCTCAACCCTTTTCTGGTTCTCTATCCTTGCAATACATCAAGACTGATCAAACTTTACCAAGCATGCACAAGATTGCACTCTTCTCATTCTTTGTAATTTCTTTGTCAATGTTGCTTGTCGAGCAAGATTCTTGCATAGTACTCAAGGAAATGCCAAAAATGAACCAAGGTTAGGATAAAATTTAGCTCTTACTAATGTAAGTTTGCATAGTTTAGCACCAAGATTTGTTTTTTGCATAATAAACTTTGTATAATTTGTAAACTACTCCATTCTGCAACGTATAAAATAGTACTTTGCACTATGATCTTCAATTTTGCACTAATCTTGAAACAGATCTTCACTCTTCTTCAACTCACTCTTGAATCTTCACTGTATTCTGCACACTTTCTTAAAACTGCATTAAGATTTTGCATAGCAATCTTCTTTTTGCAGCATTCCTTCAAGAACTCATGAATTTGGCAATCTAGGGTTTTAATCTTGAAGAAATAAGGGCTTTAAGGATTAATCTTTGAAAAAGTATGCTCCCTAAGCAAGATAATGCAAGAAATCACTCAAAATTAGTTCTAAAATTCTTATAAATTCTAATTTTGAGAATTAAAAATTTTCAAGAAATCAAGATTAGGAAGATCAAGAAATTCAAGAAATCAAGCAATAAAGTGGATTAGGGTTTATGAAAATAGTGATTAATATAAATTAAAAAATTATTAACATAATTTCATTGCTAATCTTCTCGAATCTAGAAATTAACAAATCTAAAAACTGTGTAAAAATCAAATCCAAAAATGATTAAGACTCAAATCACTCTCTAATCACAACACAAAGATCAAAACCAAGAGATAACCCATAAAATGGTTGAAACTCCTAAATTTTATAAGAAAATAAAAGAAAACACAAAATTTAGGGTTTTCAAAATTTTAGGATTTTACTATTCCATGATTAGGAAAACCTAAACTAGGATCAAAGATTAGGCTCTAATACCAATGAAAGAAGGAAGAAAAGAGAGAGACTCATTAACGTGGAGTCTAGAGACATGAGACATCGCTTACATAGAAGTCTAGACATGGATGCAGGTTCACCATGGAAGCTTGGGACATGAGCTCCAAGATGTCTATATCATAAAAGGATAAAAAAGGTACTATAATATCCATGAGTCCTATGGCTAATATAGCCCAAGGCTCCCAAAAGTACACATGTAAATGACCCTAAGCCCAAGTGCCTAGGTACAATATCCTATGCCCTATGCCTAATATAGCCCAAGGCTTCCAAAAGTACACATGTAAATGACCCGAAGCCCAAGTGCCTAGGCCCCATCCTACATGTAAATGACCCTAAGCCCAAGTGCCTAGGCCCCATCCCACATGTGCATATGCATACCAAATCTACTTCATTACATGCTTTTCCCTACCCCAACACTTGGCCCTTTTCCAAATGCCACGTGTCCCTTCCACTCCCAAAAACTTATGCATAACTTCCAAGTTGGCACTGGCCATGGGATGGCATTGGATTAGAGCCTCACTCATCTCTCTAGCGTGTGGCAAGATGTTTTTTTTGTGATCTCTAGTGGTGTAGCAAGATGTTTGTTTTTTGTGGTCCCCCTCACATTAAATTTAGAGTGGTGGGAGGAATATTAGTGGGATATTCATGGAATCATGGGAACACCATTGTCGTGTACTTTGGGCAACAATGGATGTGGCGACGGTGCAATTTAGGTTACTTCAAAACTATCGAGAGTAGATGGTCTCGAAGGAATCAAAACGGAACATGAATACGAATAAACCCTTTACAGCCTCTAAAATTGATATACCCACCCAAGACTTGGTTATATTTATAGCCCCAAGCCAAAACTAAATCTTTAAGTATCAGTTTAAGGTTTGATCAGTATCCGAAACACTCCTTTTTAAATTTATGTGTTATAGGTTAATCAGTGTTTAATTAGGTTGTTTAGCATATGTGTAGTCCTTAATGCGTTGGATTAATTTGTGATGAGTGAGATGAGTTCGGTTATGAGTTCTCCAACAAAGCCTTCCAGCTACAAGATTAAGGAAAGTAGGGTTGTTGAACCTATTAAGCATGTTAATGGTAATTACAAGAGTGAGGAACAAACCTTTGGATTAAAAGATGGTGTTGGTGAGCATATGCCTAGCGGAAATTATTATAGTCCTATGGAGGAGAATATTAACATTAATGCAGGTGATGATGGCAAGCCTAGCAGAAGCTCACCATCTCCGCCTTGTTGTAATAGCACCTCTTGCCCTCCAAGGACAAACGATGATGATTCTTCCATGGTGGACTGGCGTGGAAGATCGATAATCAAACACCAACAGCTTGGAGGCTCAAAAACCTCTATCTTCATTCTTGGTAAGTGAACCCTAATCTCCACTTTATTTCTGTGTAAGTAATGATCTACTAAACAGCTAAAAGCAGCTTATTTATCTCTTTATCTCTGTACTTAATCAAAAGCAGCTTATGTATCTCTTCATCCACCTCAAACCTTTCTATACTGGCTATAATCATGTGTCTAACAATTAGAGTATTTAAGTTTTAATGAATCCACGTGTGGTGTACACGCGACTACATGTTAAACCACCCATTATTTATAATTGAATGTTTAAGCATAAACTTGCACGAGGTTTTAGGGACTCGTTGGTGATTAATTCATGTACGTTATCTAATCACTGTGATGTAAGAGAAAGAAATGGTGTGCGGCTTTACTGAGGATGGATTGGAAGATTAACCGAATTATGGTGGGATGAGCGGATAATTTTGATGAAGAGGAGAATGGATGAAGCTGATTATGGTTAATATGTGAAGCAATTAATTAGGATTAACTTAATGATGTATTATGGCGAGGGCGGCAGGGGCTGTGGTGTGCGGGTACTTTGCGTTTGGGGGGGTGTTCTTCAATTTGGTGCTGTATCTGAGGAGGGTGTGGGGGCAAGGGAACGCTGCCGCAGCCAACAACGCGACCAACCTGGTGGGCACCGTGTACGTCACGTGCCTGCTGGGCGCCTTCGTGGGCGACGCCTACCTCGGCCGCATGCTCACCGTCGCCACCTTCCTCATCGTCTACACGCTGGTATAAATCCGAATCCGCAAAATTTTTTTTTAATTCATACTCCATGTCTTTAATAATTTTAGTAGAGAGAGAGAGAGAGAGAGCGCAGGGTAGGGTAGGGTAGGGTAGGGGAGTTTATATTTTGTCATAAGATAAAAGAGAGAGAGAGAGAGTGTGTGTACATCAGTAGGGTAGGGGACTTTATATTTTGTAAATAAGATAAAAGAGGGCAATTCAATGATTGAAAAAAACAGAGAACAATTCACAAAGTCTAGACTAGTTATATAAAATCAAATTAAAAAAATTTAAGGTCTTACATTCTTATGAAACTCTTCTCAAACGTATGCATAAGGAAAGACCATCATTCATAGTATGATTAACCTCACCCATCTTTCTACGGGTACGAGCCTACCCCTCCTCCAACCTCCAAATTTCATGCCTGAGCCTCTAGACATTTCGCCTCAATTCTTACCATGCTACCACTAGGAGTCCCATGAAATTCGTCCTTAAGACAATATAGAGATAGAGATACTAAAGGTAACATGAGATTTACTTTAAAGTTCTTATAATGTACACGTAACGGAGCAACATCATTCACAATGTACCAAAACATTATGAGATTTGATTTTTTTAAGAGATTTTCTTTCTTTTGCAACCAAAGATATAACTAGATTTATATAAATTGATGTTTTTTTTTGTTTTTTTGGGGCTAAAAAAAAGCTTGGAAGAAGGGTATATCTTGTCAAGGTACAAAGGGAAGTAATACATGGATGCTTGTATGGTGTAAAGCAAGTGTGGCTCAAAATGGATGTCGTGAGGTGGATCATTAGGATCGTTGGTCGAGGATAATCACATGCATTAATTGTCAAGAATCACATGCATGCATTTAAGGTGAATTGTTGGGAATGGGCAGGGAATCAGTGTTCATAAGAAAACCCGCAAACCCTTACGATGCATCCGCAAAATTCATCATCTCACTTGTAAAATTTATTTTTGTAATTTTAAAATTTTTTAAAATCTTTAAGCATTTTAGTGAAAAAACCTATAAATGTTGAAAATAAATGATCTCAATTGTAAAATTTATTTTTGTAATTTTAGAAATCTTTAAAATTGGTATAAAAAAATAAGCATTTTAGTGGAAAAAAAAACCTATAAATGTTGGAAAAAAAGCTTGGTAAATTTTTGAAATTGCAAGTTTTAAGATGTGAGAAGAAAAATATTGGATGGCAGGGATGTGTGCTGTCGGCAGTGGGAGTGAGCATGCGGGAGAACAATGGAGGGGCATCGACAACGTTCTTATTTGTGTCACTGTATGTGACGGCGATAGGGTGCGGTTCCTACCAGCCGGTCATCGTGTCGTTGGGCGGGGACCAATTCGACAGTCCAAAAGAGAAGGCCCGCTTCTTCAGCTGGGTATTTGTGGCCTCCAACGTTGGCGTCATGCTGGCTCTCACTGTGCTTACTTACGTGGAGAACATAGGCAGGTGTGTGTGAACAAACCCTTGCTTATGCTTGTCTCCATTCTCAAACCCAAGAAAACCAACCCACTCCATAAAAGGGTGGGAAAAGAAACAAAGGTGTGTGGAAAGTCTTTTTAAAAAAAAGCGCACACACACACACACATTTTGTTTGGGACCAGTACATATATATATATGAATCAGCAAAAAAAAAGCTTTTTACATCAAACTGACACCAGAAGTCAATATCATATCCCTACCCTTACATCTGTAATCACTTTTGTTTAGCAATTCACATAACTAATTCCATCTATCCTCCTCCATTACAAAAAGAAGAGTGTTCCCAAGACACATGATAATTCAACAAAATAGAGGCTTCCATTAAAGCTTCAGTAGTGCACCCTCTAGGAGTCTGTTTTTCCAGCACATCACCCTTCCTTGACCAGATCTTAATAGTGGATCTTGTCCCCACTGGATTCTCTATGAAAGCCACAAAAGTATGGTCTATCTGCTTCTCTTTCAATTACCATCTTTTAGTCTTAGGACCAAGCTTCACTTGCTTGGGCTTCACCTCCAAAGAAATCATCTTTTAGCCTTAGGACCAAGCTTCACTTGCTTGGGCTTCACCTCCAAAGAAATCAGCATCAAACCAACTACAAATTAGGTTTCCCTAGTATGCAAGAGGGGATCCAAGCTAGATCAATAGTCAGTTGATACCATTCTGCATTCTCTGTAACATCAAATCCAGACCATCAATCTCTAACGTGTTTATAGAGATCATAGATCTACACATATACATACATTTATGCATCATTCCTATCACATCCAAGCTAACTTCCAATACATTCTGAAACACAAAATAGTTCCTAGATATCCAAATTTCCCATAAACAACAAGCTCTGATTATATTGAGTAGAAAATCTGCACCCTCAGCACTAATAGCCCATTTGCCCAAAATCCAGTCAGCCCACTATGTCTGAAACCCTAATCCATGTTCCACCCATTTCATTATTTTTCAAAAATGCCCCTCTGATGGCTGGGCAGTTCCAAAAAGCATGTTTGCCATCCTCTAAAGTATATCTGCATTTGGGATAGCACCCACTAGTGAAGTTCTTCTGCACAAGTTTCACTCCAATAGGAAGTGCCCACATGCAGACTCTCCCACAAGAACACCTGAAACTTAAAAGGAATAGGAGATTCCCACAGTTCTTTCCATTTCATTTTCGAATAGCGAGGGCTCCAGCTCACCTTCCAAATTTTGTTGCAATAGTCCACATTCAAATGCCCTTTCCTTAGTTCTGCATACAAAGCCCTAGTTGTTGCTTTCATCAATTTAATCCGGGCTAGACAAGTGGTGATGTGGGACCGCGTGTGAGAGTGATAATTTCTATTAGTGGGGGAGTGGTGAGTTAATTCCATGCATGTGGGGATACATGTCCCTGTACGTCGAAGGGATTTACGACTATTTGTGCGTGCATGCACGCCCATGATGGTGGATGCTTGGTCATGAGGTGTTGAGGAGCATGGCGAGGGTTTGGGGGACTTGGGGACTTGAGGAGACGGAGGACATGAAGAGGCGTCGTGAAGAAGAAGCTAGCCAGAGGGAGAGAGGACTCTTGGGTTGTACCTGGACTATTAAGGAATTAAAGACAAGAAGAAAAATGCTCTATTTTGGGGGGTAGTTAAAGAATGGGGGTTATCTATTTATGCAGTCCAGGAACACAATCTTTTTGGGGCTATAGTTTTGAGAAAGGATAGGTTTAAGGATTGGATGGTTATCTATGGGGGGGTGAACTCGGGTTATAGTGGTGTGATGTTTGCTATTAAGAGAGACTTGAATCCGACTATTATAGCCAATCATCCTAATGGCAGGCTATTGATGGTGGAAATTTTGATCAATGGGGAGAAAGTGTGGCTAGTTAATATATATGGAGCCCATAACTATAAAATTAGGAGTGGTATGTGGGAGTGGATTAGTAATATGAATATTTTGCATAAGTGTATTATTTTGGGTGACTTTAATATGGTGGAGAATCTTGTAGATAGGAGTGGAGGGAGTTCTATTCTGATAGGGCATGAGAAATGTAAATGGGAGGAGCTGAGGGGGAAAATGGGGTTGGTGGATGGGTGGCCTCTAGGAGATTGGAGGGACTCTCCCGAGCACACATATTTCAGTCTTCAATATTTGAATTCCTCTTCCAGAATTGATAGACTTTTCTTTAGTCGACAAGCTTCCTAGATTCCACACACTTTAAGGATGGCAATTGATTTTAGTTTGATCATATGCCTCTAAAGTGGAGATAGCATTATGAGGAGTTGGGAAAGGCTGAGATGGATCAATATTCAACTAGAAAATTGAGAGTTAATAACCTCTTGTTAAAGGACAACCTTTTTATTAAGTATATTGAGCAAGCCGTTAATAGGTTGAGAGTCATAGGAATGAATGCACGGTCATGGAGAAGGTTTGCTAATGAGATGCAAGCCGTTAATAGGTTGAGAGTCATAGGAATGAATGCACGGTCATGGAGAAGGTTTGCTAATGAGATGCAAGGAGTCATTAAGATTGTAGGAAAATTAAGAGTTGAGGAGAAGAGACAAGAAAGGAGAGACTGGACTAGACAGTTGGATCTTCTTTAGAAGAAGAGAGGTTGATGGGCTTACTGAAGAGGAAGTCACTGAATTTTTTAAGTGTTAGAATGCTTTGAAATAAGAGGATGAGATGGCTGCTAGACGGGAACTAAATTGGATGAGGAGGAAAACATTTAATAATAGCAGGAAGCTTGAAAGTTCTCTATTTAAATTGGCAGGGGGGAAGGGTAGTAGGGAAGTTGTAGGGGAGATTCTAGATGAGAAAGGACAAAAGATAGATGGCATTGGTCTTATTGCAAAAAAGTGGGTAGAGTTTCTAGGTTCCAGGATTACTCTAATAGGAAGTTGAGAATAAACTTATTGGGATGGTTAATTGTAGTGTGGAGGCTGATAAAGCTAGATGGCTAGAGAGAGATGTGGATATTGAGGAGTGTTGGCTGGCACTTTTGAAATTGGGAAAGGATAAGGCCCTTGGCTGGTATGGCCTGACTGTTGAGTTTTTTATTGCTTTTTGGCCTTCTCTGAAGGACATTGTTTGGGAAGTTTGTAACAAGACCTTCAAGTCAGGGAGTTTGGATAACGATTTTAAGTAAGCAAGTGGCTTACAATAGGTTTGGGCATTGGAGACCAATCACTTTATTAACAGTGATATACAAAATCTTAGCCAAAGTCATTGCAATCGGGATAACTCTTGTGCTGCAAAAGGTGATATCAAAAAGGCAACATGGGTTCATTCGAAGGGAGATCAATTTATGACAATATATTTGCTGCCATGCTAGGCAGGGATATTGCTTTAAAAACCCAGCAAAAATGTGTTATGCTACAGCTGGATTTGGAAAATGTGTTATGCTATAGCTGGATTTGGAAAATGTGTTATGCTACAGCTGGATTTGGAAAAAGCCTATGATAGAGTGCATTGGTCTTTTGTGGCTAGAGTGATGGAGAAGCTAGGGTTTAGACCTAGAATAGCCAATTGTATCTACACTCTCACTTGGAGAAGCCACTCTAATGTTTTGCTGAATGGTAGAGTTATTTGTGGTTTTGTTATTAACAGATCTGTTAGGCAGAGATGCCCTCTTGCCCCTCTGCTATTTGCCATTGCCTCTCACCCATTGATTGTTGCCTTGGAGGATGCTTGCTCAAAAGGCATTGTTGTTGGACTAATATTGAGATTCAGTGAACAACTAGTCATTCAATGCTTTGCTGATGACTCTTTGTTGTTTTTAAAGGCTGATAATAATGAAAATATGAGACAGGCTCTAAACATTATTCAGGAATTTGCAAATGCTTCTGGTTCAAAGTGTAATATCCAAAAGTCCAGGATTATTAGTTTGTTAGAGGATAATGATTTTGATTTGCATAGGTGGGGGTGTGAGATTGCCATAAAAGAGAGCAAACTGTAAAACATCTGGGAGTTCCTTTTGGGGTTCATGTTACAAATAAGCAGTTGGTGGATTGGGCTTTAGACAGATTTTTAGCAAAATTAAAGAAGTGGGAAGGGGTTAGAATTCCCTTTCATGATAGAGTGGTGATTTGTAATACAGTGTTAAATGCATATATAATGTTTCTATGCCCTGTGGGGTTGAGTTTGGTAAAAGTCATTGGAAGAGACTCTTGAGCCCTATAAGGGATTTTCTGTGGAGAAATGCTAAAGGCTCTAGGAAGGACCTATAGATTAGTTGGCCTAGGATAAAGTGTCTATGCCAAAGAGTGAAGGGGGGATTGAGATTGTGCATTTACCCACTCGAGGGTGGCTCAATTTCTTCCAAAATGTCTGTCTCAAGAAGAAACATGGACTGCTATGGTCAGAGAATTGGTGGAGGCCTCTTTGGTTTTATTAAAAGGGACTTAGCAGGGTTTGGGATGGAAGGAAAAACTGTTTTCTTATGCTCCTCTAAAAGTGACTGCTTCTTCCTTTTGCAAGAGGCTCATCAGTAATTGGAAAGATGTGCTGAGGTTGATGGTTTGGGATGGGGGGTACAGGGTTTCAGGGAATTCATTGTTTAGCTTAAATATTTGGTGGTCTCATGAATATAATCCACCATTTGGCTTGTTGGATATTTATTCTGCAAGGAGGTTGAATAATAGGGGTTTAAGAAGGTTAGTGGATTGTTGGGATGAAACAGAGGTTTGGTGGAAAGAACTTGATCAATTACATCAGGAATATAATTTATCTTCAAGGGAAAAGGATCTCTTGAGGCAGGTCATGATTCAAATTCAGGGGGCTAGTTCTCTACTGCTTTTGATGAATCTTGTTGGATCAAGCACACACACACACACACACACACACACTTCACACACTTACAAACATTTGTCCATACGCCACCCACTAATGCTCGCCTATATGCCAACCGATCATCACCATTTTGTAAACTGTTTTTTTTACATTACATTTGTCCATCGGCACCCACCAATGCCCGCCTATATGCCAACCGGTCATGATTTTGTAAACTACGTACTTTAAAACTACATGTGTTTGTACTTTAAAACTACATGTGTTTGTTACCAATAACTATCTAAGTACAGTCAAAACATTGTGAAAGTTTTATTTTTGTGAAGACCTAACTCAAATTTCTAATCAATCTGGTTGGATGGGTAGCCTAGCACTTATGTGTGTGTGATGAACCTCATCACACAAGAAGTGTACTTGTTTGGATGGGTAGGGTAGCGCTTATGTGTGTAATGGAACTCAATCATACAACGCTTGTCTTTATTGACTAGGCCTATAAAGGGATAGTAGAGGAGGGGGGAGGGGGGAAGGTTTTCAACTAATATTTTTCAATGTGCCTAGAAGCAAAAAAATAAGAATCATCCCTTTGGCTTGCCCTTTATGAAGGCAATGTGTGTACCTTTACAAAATAAAGAAGATAAGAAAAAAACAAAAAACAAAAAAGTATTGTGATGTTGCCTCGAGTAATTAAAAAATGGTTGTCTTAGGTAAATTAAGAAAAAAAAGCGAACAGTCCTTGTGTAATAAAAAATGTGGATGTTCTTTGACATGAGAGATTTGCCCTTTAAAATCTGAGAGCTATTTTGTAGGTGGGCCTTGGGGTTCTGGATCTCAACTGCCTCCGTGGGGTTTTCTGTCCCACTCTTCCTAATTGGTGTACCTCACCTACGCCAAGTCAAGCCTGGTGGTAACCCCCTCCTTCGTATCTTACAAGTGCTCGTGAGTGCCACTCGTAAGCTCAATCGGAAACTAGATGATGATGGTTGCCTCTATGAAGTACCTGGAGAGAAATCTGCCATCCTTGGTAGTTGCAAAATTAGTCACAGTAATACCTTGAGGTATGTAGCTCTTCAATTTTAAGCTTTCTAACACCTCCTAACACCTCCTCACAACATTGGTTTAGTACTTGCTACTTTGAAAAATACATAGAGGGAGAGAATTTGAGACATACATGTAGAGAGCCTAAATAATATAGTGGAAAAGGTAAAACTTGAGAAAAAAGGAATATGGTTTGTTCTCTCTCTTAATTGCTCATGTGTGTGTGTGTGTGTGTGTGTGTGTGTGTGTGTGTGTGTGTGAGAGAGAGAGAGAGAGAGAGAGAGAGAGAGAGAGAGAGAGAGAGAGAGAGCATTGGGAAGAAAGGTATGTGGAGACAAATGACAGAGGGCCCATGGTGGAAGGAGAGGAAAGCTAAGAAAATGTTATAAGCCATGTTGACTATGCCTTTACTAAGTCGTACATATATTTTATAGATTATAATTAGATATATAGTGTATAGTGTACATTTTGTTTAGAAGTGGTGGTGGTTTTATATAGTGTATAGTGTGCACTTTTATAGAAGTGGTGGTGATGTTTTTTTCCCTTCTTCTTTTTTTATGGGGTGGTTGGTGGGTTGGGGTGTGAAGGTGCTTCTCATTCTTACTAGTTCAACATTATCCCCCATCACCACTCAAAAGTCAGTTTTAAGGGAGGGGACAATAGCTGTGGATAATGTGGCACCCTTTCTGTTTCTAGATGTGGGTTTGATTTTGGCCCACCACTCCTTCCCCCTTTCTCCACAAAGGGGTGAAAAAAACATGTTTTACTTCTTTAAAAAAAATATGTGTGTGTGTTGTACTTCTCTCAAAAAAACATATGTGTATACTTCTTTTTAAAAGCAATTCATGATAATGTTTCCCTTAACCCATTTGGTCACTCTCTACTAATACATATATACATGTTTATTTTTTAATTTGCAGATGGCTTGACAAAGCGGCCTTAATCAATAGTAACGAGATGGAGGACAATGCTACACCAAATCCATGGAGGCTATGCACAGTGACACAAGTGGAAGAGGTGAAGTGTGTGATGAGGATTATTCCGGTGGTACTAATAGGGATCATGTACAATGTGGCAAACGCCCAATTGGTGTCATTCTTTGTGGTACAAGGAGATGCAATGGACTCTTGGCTTTGGGGATTTAAAGTACCTCCAGGATCAATGCGTTTGTTCACAAACCTTGCCGGAATAACCTTTCCACCTTTCTATGAGTACATGGTAGTGCCAAGAATAAGAGCAAAGACAGGTCATGCCAAGGGACTCACATCACTACAACGCATGGGGTGGGGCATAGGGATTGCTGCCATAGGCATGTTAATAGCCGCCACTTTGGAGATGGAAAGACTCCGCTCCTCTTCCAAGTTTTCCATCCTTTGGCTTATCCCTCAATTCACCATAATCGGTATCTCTAACTCACTTTTCATTGTTTCTCAAATGGACTTCTTCTACACTGAGATCTCTTATAGCATGCGTAGTTTAGGCTCCTCTCTCTTCCTCTTATGCATGGGACTTGGCAACTATGTTAGCACACTCATTGTTACTATTGTCACCTATGTCTCCTCTTTCCACCACATCAATAGAAATTGGATCCCTCGCAACATAAATGAAGGTCACCTTGACTACTTCTATGGGCTCCTTGTCCTTCTTCTTCTTCTTTCTCTTCTCATCTTCCTCTTTTATGCATCCTCCTACAAAAACCTTCAACATGAAAGTCAAACATCCCCTTCTGTTACAAGTGCCCCCTCTTTAAACCTTCCCCTAAAAAATATCCTCTCATTAAAACATCCTAATTCACAACCAATCAACCATAAAAATTCCTCGGTGCTTGATAATCCCTAGAAGCCTTGATTTTGTAATATTTCCAAAATTTATGAATTCTCATAAGCACTCTTTCAAAATGTTTGAATATTTAATTTTCATAGAGATCCACTACAATATGGATTTCTAAATTTTATGGATGTTCATAAGCACTCATTCAAAATGTATGAACATCAATTTTTGTAGATATCCACTGCAATATGGATTGCTATACTTACAATTATATGCACACAATATTTTTTGTATACGTAATGCTTAATGCACCAAGAAAAAACTCTTATTATGAAAAGAAATTTGGACTCAGAAGAGAAGTGCTTGATTTTGATAACTTTATTCCCCCTTCAGTTTTATAAAAAAAAAGACCCATCCACTAGCTCAAAAATTATAACTCCCCTTACAAATCTTGATGTTGTAATTTCTCTATGTTTTCTTATACTTCTAGAAGGTTAATATGTGCAAGCTAGAAAGTTCTTTAGTATATCTCTACTTCTAGTAAATTCTTCAAGTCTTAAAACAATTCTTGTACTTTTGAACAAAATGGTGTGTAATAAATGAAGTTAAGTCTTAAAACAATTCTTGTATTTTTTAACAAAATGGTGTGTAACAAATGAAGTTGAAAGTATAACCTTGAATGTTAAAAATATAAAATGGAACATAATTTTTAAGAGATATTCAAATACTTCATAGCCAATAGATGTAGATACTAGATGAATGTAACTTTATGCTATCGAAAAAAAAAAGATTAGATTTTAGGAGGTAAATGAATATTTTTTTCAAATAAATTTGTCATATATTAGTCTACTACTATACCTTAAACAACTTCTTATGGTTTTTAATTTCTCTATGAACTTCTAAATGTATCCTATTAGTAGGAGGACAATACTAAACATAGTAAAAAGATATAAGGTTCCTTATAAAATGTAGGCCACTCTACTTTTGGAAGTTCATCCATGGTTTTCAAAAGAAATAAGATTCAATGTAAATGTAGAACACGCTTGGTGGAAGAATTCAAGTCACAAGCCATTGAGATGATTAATTGGCTCTCATCTTCATAATCTTTACCTTGAACTGTAGGATCCATCAATGAGTGATAGCTCTACCAATGGCCTATGAGTTGAAAGCCCAAGTGACTATACACTCTAACTTAAGAGAGGTTCTACACATAACCTATATTAGCTAGTTACAAAGAGGGTGAAATCAAATGTTATATTGCCAGGAGACTTTCTCTAAATTAAGAGATGGTCTACATATAGCCTAGATTAGCTAGTTACAAAGAGTGTGAAATTAGCTATTATATTACCAATGAGACTTTCTCTAACTTAAGAGATAGTCTACACATAGCCTAGATTAGCTAGTTACAAAGAGTGAGAGATTAGTGGTTATATTACCAATGAGACTTTGAAATTCTATAGATTAGCTAGTTTCCATGAGACTTTGAAACGGTGCAAAGTCTAGATTAGCTAGTTTCCATGAGACTTTGAAATGGTGCAAAGTCTATATTAGCTAGTTACAAAAAAGAGGATGTTATGTAATTTTCCTTTAAAACAAATGAAAAATAATTGGGAACACAACATTAAAGATGTGACAACATTAAGATGTTTTCCATCAAAAGAACCAATGTGACTCCAGAAATTAGCCATAGAGTGAAAGTAATGCAATCCAATGTAAGAAGCACCTAGGCATCAATAGAGAAAAACAAAAGAAAAGACAACCAAAGTGCAAGAGTCTCTCCAAATAACAATGACATTTATAGGCTATATGTGACACACATCATACATAAGTGCTTGACACACAATAGGTTAATACATAGTTGTGTAAAAGTGACAAAGTTGTGAAGACTAAGAGAGAAGAGAAAAACAAAGAAAGAGAAGATTCTAAGGAGGATCAAACACTAAGTTTAATGAAGCCATGAGAAATTAAAAAACAAGAATGATCAGATAAAAATATACTTGAATGATTAGCAATATAAACTCAAAACAATTAGATTTATTTTTCTTATTTGTTGGTGGCTCTTAAGTAGCCAAAGAGATACAAGAATATTCTATAAGGAGATTCCTTAAATTTTATGCTTGATCCCCTTAAGGAGATTCCCTAAATTTGTCCTTAATTACCTCAATTAACTCTTAAATTCTCTCTCCATCATTTCCTAATTATGTCCTTATTTTTCTCCATCATCCTATGTTATGGTGACATCATCGCTTGTTAAATTCTCTCCCAATATTTTCCTAGAGTATCTCCTTATTTTTCTCCATCATCCTATGTTATACGCTTACCTCGTCTATAAGGGAAACTTCACACCTTTTTTTTAAAATCCAACCCACACACCCCTCCTTTGTTATACTTACATCATTGATTACCTCATCTATAAGGAATACTTCACACACCTTTTTCTTTGAATCCGACACACACACCCCTCCCTCCCCCCCCCCCAAAAAAAAGAAAAATAAATAGAGGACTTTGATTACATATGCTCTATGGTGATTTACTAAAGGATCTAGCGCATAGAGTCTTTTCTACAAATAACCATTGAATAAGATTCGCAAAATTGCAACTTTCAAAAATGTAAGTGTAGACAAAATAGAGAAGAAAACATGAATGTATTGCATGTATCTCTAGCAAAATAGGGAAGCAACATTCCCAAATTGGAACTTTCAAAAGGTAATTTTTGTATTTCTAGTCCTAATTTTTTTCTTCTTCACAAATTGAAGGTGAGGGGTTAATCTTGAAGTAGCAGCTTGTGGGTGAACAATCCCTTGGCTTATGTTTTGTCCCAGCAAAACCATTGGTTAGTAGACTAAAATAAGGAGCAATGTTTGTTTTCCCTAATTATGGATTCAAATGCACAATAGGGTAGCCTTTGACACCTATTTGCTCATGTCTATATCCAAGAACTAGCCTATGGCTCTCTTGAACATAAAAGTGGTCTTTGTCTCATGAATTGGAAATGGAGATGATTGATGGGGTTGGAATGATTAGCTATCTTGTGCACCTTGCCAAACCATTTCAAGCCAAAGAATGCCCCTATCTCTTTCTTAGGTATTGGAGTAATGGTTGTGGCACCCTCCTACAGTAGCATGAAGACTTTTAATACATACATCGCAATCAATGACTTGCACACCATCACTGGTGCGAATTGGACCATTCTTCTACATTTTTTCAAGCTAGGCCTTTGCATCAGGGTTATTCATGGCCTTTATCCACAGAAGGGATGTGAACCACAGGAAGCCTGCCTTTTCTAGCCAGGCCCTAGTGGTGTTGGTATTGACATCCAACTGAACATATAACTTCTCAAACTCTACCATGTTGGTGATGAAGAAGAACGACACAAAAAGTGCACAAAAGTAAGAAAATGAGAAAGCAAGGACACATGGAGTGCGAATGAAACAAATAATAAACAAATAGTAAACAACGAAAGCAATGAGGCTAGCAAAAACACTGACCCCCCAGACACATCAATGAAATAAATAGAGAAGGGTCTAAGCTTGTTGGCAAAGTCCTCGTGATTTCTTCTTCATCACTAATTTTTCCTAAGTAACCAAGCTTGGATCTGGTGTGTAATTAGTTTGTTCATACATTGCCCAATGTGCCTTGCTAGTAGGGAGCTTCATGACAGATCCTAAGGAGCAAAACCAAGCATTATAAATTCAATTCCAAAACAGATAGGTTGAGTTGGGAAAGTTCTAGACATCTAGAATAGGTTGATAGCTCTAGAAACATATAATCACATCATGAGTGAGTATCTGGAGGCCATGCAACAAGATTTATGCAAGGTGCAATCTGACAAAGACAAGTAACAAGGGGAGCTTCTCAAAGTACAAAAGAAATATACTATTGCAGAGTTTTGGGCAAATAAAGTTTATTAAACAACATTTATTTTCTATGCAATCGATGGAGGCTGCTGCTTAAGAAGACAAAGCTCAATTGTATATTCTAAAGAGTCAAATAGCTATAATGGAATCAGAATAAGATTTATAACTTTACACGTTGTTAGCTATAGAGATGGATGCATATGAAGCCCACTATGTACAACTCTTATATGATGCATATGATGGCTATATGAAGCAATTCCAGATTTTTCTTCTATTGACTTGTCTCAGGCGGCCAGATGCTTTGATAATCCAAAATCCGGAAGATGAATCCAATGGATTCAGCACCCTAGTGGTGTTGTTAAAGAGTCTGAAAGGCACATAAAGACTACAACTAGAACTTAGATAGTAGCCACACCAATAATAACATCTTCTCAATCGTCTTCATCTGATAAGGGTAGAGGGCTTGGTAATGAAACAAAAAATCTAAAGCATTTAAAAGATTTACAAATTATAAGTAAGTAGACTCTGGTTTATACAAACATAGTAAAAGAGCTGAGTGGTGATGAGAAGTTAGCTCTTGAAGTACTAACTAGGAGCTATAAAAAAATCAAGTAGAGATCATTGAGCAATAGAAAAAAGATGGAGATCTCATTCAATAACTCCAAAAGAGGCTTAAATCTTCAAAATAGATTAATGTTATAACTAAGAAGGTAGATGAATATGAAGAAAGAATGAAACAGATGGAAATAAAATTTTCAAAAAGATTAGATAATTTATAAAGCATAAATAATGTGCTCAAAAAGCAATCTGATTCTAGTATGAAGACAATTCAAACATATGAAACATAACTTAAAAAATGTTCAACATATATTTCAACATGCAAATGAACTTCTTAGATAAAATCAGATAGAATTTCTTAAAAAATGGAATAGAATACATTTAATTGTTCATCATCATCATTATGGTAGAGGAGAGCCATAAGCAGTCCATCCATTAGATCAACACCTACCCCTTCAATCACATCATCAACCTGTTGTTCCATCACCGAATAATCTATCTAGATCCTACACCAAATCTAGCTTGTACACAACATCGAAGAGTCTTCTGACTCATTGGCCAAGGAAAACAAGCACTTCAATATTGGTCCTTACAAAGAGAAAAGAAATTTCTTAATTGCACCACTACACACTAGTGATATCATTTTAGATATGCCCTTTCAAAATCAATTCAATCCTCAAATTGATTATGACACACACATGATGTGGATCACACATCAAAATGAAGGTTTGACTTTCACAATGATGCTATACATGAACTTCTTCCACTACTCTATCACACACTCAAGCAAACGTGCTTTACGAAAACGAGATAAAGCTTACATGATATATGTGAATTAAATTGAAGTGACTGATCATAGTTCATCACCTAGTCACAACAACTTTTTCTAGATCAATTCAAAGACTCTTTTACTGAGATGACCTACTCCTAGGAGATAGATTTGAAATCTGGCTATCATCAAGTCTATATACATACATCCAAAATATATAAGACTACTTTTCGTACTCTATCCAGACACTATCCAGTCACTATGAATTTTGCGTTATGCCTTTTGGTCTTACTAATGCACCTACAACATTTAGTCAAATGATGAACTGTATTTTCTTGGAACACCTCTAAACCCATGAGCCTCATTCAATCCCCATTAGGGTGCCAGTAGTCAAGGATTTTACAAAGGGAACCCATCCATCTTGGTCTCAAAAACCTCACCATCCTTCACAACCTTGGAAGCCAAAAAGATGCAGGCAACGGTCCCAGTATCCTGTACCACCTCAAAAATTTGATGCTTCATTGGATTCGGATAAAATTTCTAGAAGCACAAGGACTCTACAAAAGGGAACCCTCACATATGGGTGCCAAAATTAAAGAAACGTGTGGCCAGACCCCAGACTCGTGCAAATGCAGCCTCAAATGTCAAAGCCAAGTGGGTATAGAGACCTAAGGTCCTACCTTGAATGTCACCCCCAAAGTTTAAGCAAAAATGGAGAGCACTGGGCTGACGTGCATGCTAGACCTACCAATGAAGGAGGGTGAAGAACCCTTGGTTGTGGCAAGATGCCAAGTGTTCTATTATATCTACAGTTGCATCCCACTCCCAAAGAGATCACAACCCTACAACACTTGTGTGTGCCACATTGCAACACCAACTTATAAGCTGGGATGAGAAAGATATAGCTCAATCAAGCACCCTAACAAAACCATCCAAGGTGGTGGCGTCCAAGCTTTCATCATTATGGGCAAACAATTCTGTGCCCTTTCCTATTAAAAACATGTGCATGGTAAGCCTCAAACCCTAGCTCATGTGTACATATATGTAACGTAGCTCTCCCCACTGAAGTGTACGGTTACTACCTTCAGCGAGAATGATAAAAAATACAAAATCTAAAAACATAACAAGGAACATCAAAAAATAAATTAAAATGCACACATGTATGCCCTACACATTAAACTTACATTCGTACACGTGCACAAACCCATACCTCATACACATCGCACTCCCATTTTCACTACATGTGCATGCACATATGTCCGTGCACCCAGTTTCACACATTCATACTTGTACATGCCTTTTTGTACCATGCACAACTCTTACACCATGTGCGTGAACACACTTACACATTTTCATACGCACCCCCCGCTCGTGCACACATTTTTCCCATGCCCCCATTTGTACCATTGTGCACACACACTCGCTTACACACATTCTTCCACTCATGCATGCACGTGCACACATTCACTCACACATGCATGTTGTGTGGTGGCTTTTGGTGATGGCCTCTACTACACCACCTACAGGTACACAAGAAGAATACACAATGGGATTAGAATTGGGGGACACTAAAATCCTAGCTCCAAAGGCACCAATCAACTCTATCCTCAGCCCTCCAACTAACTCAAGGGAGCACCTCAAAACCCTCCCAAGCTCCCTATCTGACCCAGCTTCCTCCTTCAGATGTCCTTTTCAGTTAGCACTCACCTTCAGCACCTCTGATCTCCCTCTTAAGAGCCTCTCCTGACATCCAGCTGACTCAGAGCTGGTTGATTCTACCTCCGAATGGTGATAGTTGGCTCTAAAACTATCCAGTTGACTCAGAGCTAGTTGATTCTACCTTCGAAATGCTGATAGTTGGCTCTAAAACTATCCTCCAAAATCCTCTATTTTCCTTCAGCATCAACTCACCTTATATTCACAACCCCAAGACCTCCTTGGACTCCTTGTTGACACTTAGCCGACACCCTTTTGACTGAACTAGCTGAGACAAACCCGGTTGATAGAAACAGAGTAAACTGATTCAGAAGACTCAATTGAGGCAGAATTCATGTCCTCTATGTTTGCTAATACTTCTAGGCTCTTAGAACACTCAAAACAAACATGGATCTCATATTTTGCTGACTCACAGCTATCACAGAAACTCCGTCAGACCACAAAGCCTTCCGACTGCTAATTTGCTGACAACAGACTACTCAGACTATCAAACTAAACTCAAAACTTTTCCCCTACAAACCAGAAAGATTATATCTACCCTTATAGCCCTTTCGCTGAACATCATAGACACATAGCTGATAGTAACTGACACTAGACTGGCCTAGCCGACTTTGAATCCTCTCCACAGTAGATGACTGATTCAGTTATGAGTCAACCCTAACTCCTTGAACTTCAGACATACATCCACAATTGTTTTAACTCAACAAAATCAAACAAACAACTCAAGCCAAGCTTCATATCACAAAATCTCCACAATCTCGACACAAATTCAATCTTAGAACACTTATATTTCTTCAGGAAAACAAAATCAAACTATCTCAACACCCGTGAGACATGGAGCTCAGACAAGATAAAAAGAAAACAGAGAGAATATTCAAGAATCAATATAAAAAGTCTCTGTGTAGCCTGACACTGCAAATATCCTCCTTTAAACACAGCAAGGAACAGTTGAGCAAAACATTGATCTGGTCCAAGTCTCTAACAGAGCTGCACCTTAGGGATCCTAGGGAACACACCTCCTACAAGACTCTCTGCTTCCCCTGCACTCTCTACTTTGGACGACTCCATGCTTCCTCACACTGTATTATCTGTCTATCTCAACCAGTTCAGTCATCATAGAAGGGTGTTGACTAAGTGTCAGCAAGGAGTCCAGGGAGGTCCTAGGGTTGTGAATATAAGGTGAGCTCATGTTGGAGGAAAATAGAGGATCCTAGATGACAGTTTTCTGGCTAGAGCTAGCCATCATCATTTGGAGGCAAAATCAGATATAGTTTTGAGTTAGCTGGAGGGGAGTTTGGTCAGCTAGATGTCAGCTGAGATCAAGAGAGGCTTCTAGGTGAAAGATCTGAGCTTTTGAAGGTCTATGTTGACCTGGGAGGACAGCTAGACGAGGCTGTTGGGTCAGATAGGGAGGTTGGGAGGGTGTTGGCGTGTTCCCTTGAGTTAGCTGGAGGGCTGAGGATAGTTGTTGAGTTGATTGGTGCCTTTGGAGCTGGGATATCAGTGTCCCCCAGCTCTGATCCCATTGTGTATTCTTCTTGTGTGCCTATAGGTGGTGTAGTAGAGGCCATCACCTTGTCACCACACAACGTGTATATACATATTCATGCAATTACACTCATAGTGCATGTCACCACACAACGTGTATATACATATTCATGCAATTACACTCATAGTGCATGTATATACATTCACATATACATAATCACATGTTTTACACACTTGTGCACACACAGGCATTCACATATGCTCGTGCACATTGCACTCGCACATATTCACTCACACACATGTATGCACACACATTGCATTCATGAATACGTGCACTCTTGCACCCCCTATGTGTGCACATTTACACATTATACACATGCACTCGCCTTTTCACATCACACACATACACCTTTTGCACACATCAGCACACACCGCGCACATCGCACACATGCTTCTCATATACATGCTTCTCATATACACATGAGCACATGCCATGCATATTGCATGCACGCTTGCACTCTGTCCACACACTCTTGCACAATGGGGTCCCACACACACAAAGTCCTCATTCTTTTAAAAAAAAACTCCCTTTTTTACAATTTAATAAATCCCTCCCCCCAATTTCCCACCCTTACCTTTCATCTTTCAAAAAGGCCCCTTGCTTTCATTTTTCAAAAAGACCCCTTGCATTTATTTTTTCAATTTATTAGTTTAAAAATTTTATCTCAAAAAATCTCCCTAGCTATTATTTTTTCTATTTATTAAAAATAATCCTCTTATTTATTTATTTATTTGTCTCTTCTTTATATATATATATAGAGAGAGAGAGAGAGAGAGAGAGAGAGAGAGAGAATTTTTCTAAAAAAAGTCCCCCTTCCCCGTTGCCTTTTTACTTTTTCCCTTACTTTTTCCGATTTTCAATTAGAAAAAAAAACACCCCTTTTACTTTTTTCCTTTTCTTTTTCTTCTTTTTTTTTCTTTCTTATTTTTTTTTAAATTTCCCCTTTTCTTTCTCACCCAGAAAATGCCCCCTACTATCCCCCATGCTGCATGCTTTAAACACTCATTAAAAAAGAAAAGCCCCCTGTTATGACCCCCACCACACAGCGGCCCTACTCCCCCCGCATAAAGCATCCATTTGGATGTATGGGGACCAAACAAGACTATAACAATTGCAAGTTGTAGGTATTATATATTACATTCTTGATGATCACACTAGGAAAGTGGTTTTATTTCTTAAAGGATATAAGTGAGGTGTTTTCTCAGTTTCAAAGATTCATAACCTTGCTCGAGAAGGAAAAGGGTATACAGATCAAATGCCTATGATCAGATGGTGGGGGAGAGTATTTCTTCAATGAGTTCTGTGATTTCTTCAAAAAACAAGGAATCAAGTGGCGATAGTTTACATACAGGTACACTCTGTAAATAAAATGGTGATGCAGAAAGGAAAAATACGCATATCATAGAAGTAGCACGTGTCTTGATGTCTGAAAAGAATATGTCAAATTTTTTTCTATTTACATTATGAACACGACTTCCACTGTTGTTCATGGCATGACACCTAAGTAAAAGTTTACAGGCATAGAACCATATGTGTCTCACTTGAAAGTGTTTTTTCTATTTACATTATGAACACGACTTTCACTGTTATTCATGGTATGACACCTAAGTAAAAGTTTACAAGCATAGAATCATATGTGTCTCACTTGAAAGTATTTGGATATATTGCATATGTGTATGCTCTCGATGAAATGAGAACAAAGTTGGA
Source organism: Cibotium barometz (assembly GCF_041138505.1). Taxonomy (NCBI): domain Eukaryota; kingdom Viridiplantae; phylum Streptophyta; class Polypodiopsida; order Cyatheales; family Cibotiaceae; genus Cibotium; species Cibotium barometz. Next base: position 29,223,683 of record NC_141070.1, on the reverse strand, counting down.
TTCAAAGGCAGAGAAATACATCTTCATTGGTTAGGCTTTGGAGCAGAAAGATTATAGATGTTATAACCCTACTACCACTCATGAGATGCGAGTAACCAAAGATGTTATCTGTGATGAGATGAGTAGTTGGTATGCACCAATGAGGCAACAAACAATGTAAATGTAAGAAGTAATGATGTTTCCCCACATGTAGAGCAGTAATCATAGGTGCTTAGTGGACCTAAAGCAGTGGATCTAATGTTAGCCCATGGTCACACAGGTTGAGGACAAATGTAGATACACGTGTATCATCACGTAAAGAGAAGGAAAAGACTTTTGTCAATAGGTCACTCATATTGGATGATGACTCTAGTGGCTCCGAGCAGAGCCTTGTAGATGGTGACTCTAGTGGTTACTCCTGGTACAAGGAAAACTAGGGATGTTTTGAGGACACGTGGCAAATGATCCACGTGTATGTAGGTCTATGAGGGCTAGATACCCTGTTGACAAGTTGAGATATGATGAATATATAGCTATATAGTCCATGATTATGCTTACATGCTGAAAGAAATACATGAGTTGGAGCCCACTTGTTTTGAGCAGGCACTTGGAAATAAAAAATAGGACGATGCCATGAATGAGAAGATGGCAACATTGGCTGCAACATGGAAGTTGGTGCCTTTGCCTAAGGAAAAGAAGGAATTGGATATAAGTGGGTATATAATGTCAAGCATAACTCAGATGGATCAATGAACATACAAGGTTGGTTGCCAAGGGCTTTTCTTAAAACAATGGTATTGACTATGAGAAGATATTCTACCTTGTTGTTTGTGAGAATGGAAAAATCGTGAGAGCTATCATTGCGATGGGTACAACGAAGCGTTGGACTTTACATCAAATGGATGTAAATAATGCTTTCTTGCATAGTGTTTTATAAGAAGTATACATGATATAGTCACCAGGTTATGAGAGTGATGCACACCCAAATTTTATGTGCAAGTTATACAAAGCGTTGTATGGCTTGAAACAGGTACTTAGGGCATGGTCAAACAAGATTGAGGAGTATCTTATTACCATTGGATTTCAGATATCTAATGTGGACTTTTCACTTTATGTGAAAAAGACAAATAGAGGGATGGTGCTATTAGTCATTTATGTGGATGACTTGATTATCATTGGTGATGCTGATGCTGATATACATAATGTCAAGATGCTTTTAAAGTAGAAGTTTGAGATAAAGAATTTAGGTGAGCTATGGCATTTTGTTGTTTACAGAGGTAGTATGGCTTAGATGTGTTGTCCAAGTATGGTGTATGATAGGTTGTAAGTCTATTTGAGTGTCATTGGAGCATAACACAAAGCTTTCCATACAGGTGAGATTTTAGAGGACCCTACTATGTATAGATGCATGGTAGGTAGCTTGTTCTAAATAACCAGTATTAGGCTAAAATTGAGCTATGTTGTTGAACTTGTGAGTCAATTTATGCAAGTCCCCAAGAAGCCACACTTGGAGGTGGCTAGACGGATACTCAGGTGCATAAAGTCCATAGTTAATTTTGGACTTTTCTATGAGGCTGGTACAGAGATACAGCTACATGGATACATAGATGCTAATTGGACTGGTAGTGTTGTAGATAGGAGATCTACCAGCAGCTTTTTGTTTTCTTTTGAGAGTGTTACTATGAGCTAGAGCAACATCTTTATGTTTTCTTTTGTGAGAACTACTATGAGTTGGAGTAGCCAATAGCAGTGTTGCCTTGTACAGAGGTAGAGTATAGGGGTACTGTTATTATTGAAGCTTGTGAGGTATCTCAGCTTTATAGAGGACATCTTCACGAAGGCATTGGGCACAGAGAAGCTCAACATGTTTAGGAGCTTACTTGGAGTAGAGTGTGTGGAGTTGAGCTCGAGGAGGGTTGAGATATTGATGACCCACCTAGATGATAGCTTCCGCACTTATGCCACTAGCATGGCTGGTGAGATTATGGCTGACATACCACTAGTGGATGACAAGCTATGTGACAATAGTAGCCACTTTGGAGTACTAGAGTTATGCCATAGTTATAGTGCCAGCTCATATGGTTGGGGCTCACACTATGGACCGACTATTGTAAGTTATAGCAGAAGAGTACTTTCCACATAGTATATACTCTTATCTCTTTATATTAATGGTTGTAGAGAAGAGTAGAACTCTTATCTCTTTATATTAATGGTTGTAAGTTATAGCAGAAGAGTACTTTCCACATAGTATATACTCTTATCTCTTTATATTAATGGTTGTAGAGAAGAGAAGAAGATAGAAGAAAATTCAACCATCCATCTCTCTCATGTCTTGCTCTCTCGTGTGTATGTGCGTTTGCAAGGAACTCTCCCTCTCCCCTGCATTCTCTTTAAGTCCATGTGTAAGAGTCAAAGAAATCAGATATATAAGTGTAAAAAAGAAAGTAATATTGAAGTTTTCATCAAAAAGAAGCTTCTATATGAGCCCACCTTTTTCCCCAATGCACGGCACCTTCAATATATACATGAGCTCTGCATATATAAGACATGCAGGCACTATTCTTTTATGAACTTGTGTTGAGCCTCATCATCGTTGGCTATCTAGGTAAATTTTTGGATGGGGGGACCATGGCAGCCTGGCCCATGATGGTATAGTCCATCACCGCCTTGACCTTTCTTAAATTAGCAGGCACCTTTTGAGGGACCATGGCAGGCGCAAGCCTGGCTCATGATGGTATGAACTGTCTCATGACCTAGACCTTCCTTAAATAAGGGCACTTTCCATGGCCTCATCTTTGACCACACCACCCATTTGATCCACACTGCCTCTCTCCCAAAGTGGTCAAGAACACCAATTCCCTCAAGACACAATAATGGTGCCTAGCTCCATTATAACTGTGGGCATAACCATGTGCAGTGTGCGCTGCCATGCCCAAACAATGTAAGAGTCTTGCTTCTTGAAGAAAAGGGATGTTAAATAAATATTGAAGAAAGGAGAAAGAGAGTTAAAGAAAGCAGTTGAGTTGCAGAAGTCTTGGTGGTGCTAGAGAAATGTAAACACACATGGGCACACATTTTTTCCATTGCCGCATCATAAATTTTTCACTTCTTGCATCTCATATTACACACAAACGCATGCACATGTATTTCACTAGGGGCATCATAATTTTTTCCATTGCCCTTGTATTTCACCTGTGTATTTCACTAGGGGCATCATAATTTTTTCACTTCTTGCATCTCATATTACACACAAACGCATGCACCTACAATTAACCTCATCAATGCTAA